>NC_089254.1:114512013-114514513 GCF_963930625.1 Muntiacus reevesi
CGCGTCTCGCGGGCTGTGCGGCGTGACGGGTGGGCGGCTCCCCGTCGCGGGGCCGTTCGCCTTGCCCCGTCGCCTCCCGCCGCCGGCCCTGGACTTGGCCCGCCTCGGCCGGTCGCCGGTCGTCCGCTGCTCTGGGCCTGCCGCGCGGGCCACAGGCGCCTCCCCACGCCCGCCCTCCGAGCCTCGGGGCTTTCTCCCACTCCTGCCCACCCCCAACCGCGCCTCCTGTGGCTGCCTGTCCGGTTCTCCCGCCCTCTCGCCTCCCCCCTTACCGCTGTCGCGTGTCCCCCTGCCCGCTTGGTGCCACCCTTCCCGTCGGAGCCCCTTCCCTCTGCCCTCGGTGGTGGTGGGGGAGAGAAGGGTGCCTGGGAACGCGGGCGCGGGTTAGGGGGGCCCCGGTGGACGGGGGGAAGAGAGTTGGACGGGGTCCCGGGAAGGGGGCCGGGTGTGCGAGGTGGGGGGGGGGGGTGAGGGCTCTGCCCCGTTTCGGGGGGATGTGTGTGGGGGTTGGTCGTGTGGCGTCGGCGGGGACCCTCCGGGCGCGGTCGGACCGGACCGGTGCATGGTGAGGCCCCCCCCCCCATGTGTGTCACGGGCCGGCAGCGCCGAGGCCCGCGGGCGGCCGCGGGCGTGTGGGGGATGCGGTGGTCTTCGTGGTCGGCGTCGGGGCGGTGGCCTGTGGGGCGCGCTGTGCCCCTCGCCCGCCTCCCCCTTTCCAGGTACCTAGCGCGTCCCGGCGCGGAGGTTTAAAGACCCCTGGGGGGGTCGCCCGTCCGCCTTGGGGTCGGGGCGGTCGGGCCCGCGGGGAGTCGGGAGGTGCCTCCCGTCTCCCCCAGACTCCGCCGTCCCCCTGAGGGGCCGGGGTGGCGCGCGTCGTGGCGCGCCACGGTCACTGCCGCCGTGGCCGTCGGGAGGGGGCTTACCCGGCGGTCGTTGTGTGGGCCGTGGCCGTGTGCGGTGCGCGCGCGCGCGCCCCCCGCCTCCATGGGGGGGAGGGTGGGAACCCCCCGGGCGCCTGTGGGGTGTCCGAGCCCGCCTCGGCGGGTTGGCGCTGGATGCCCCGTTGTGTGAAACCTTTCCCGGCCCCTCAGGTCTGCTGTTTTACTGTCTGACTTGGCCCGGCCAGAGGCAACCCCCCACCCAGCTCCCAGCTCCCACCTCCCACCTCCGGGGAGGGAAGGGGCGTGGGGGGGTGGGGTGGTGTGCCGTGCCAGGGGCGGGTCTCCCGCCGAAACAAAACACTTGAAAAGACCTCGTACGACTCTTAGCGGTGGATCACTCGGCTCGTGCGTCGATGAAGAACGCAGCTAGCTGCGAGAATTAATGTGAATTGCAGGACACATTGATCATCGACACTTCGAACGCACTTGCGGCCCCGGGTTCCTCCCGGGGCTACGCCTGTCTGAGCGTCGCTTGACGATCAATCGCCCCTCCGGGGTGCGTGTGTGTCATGTGCACGCCTCCCCGGGGGGTTGCGTGGCTGGGGGTGTCCTCGCAGGGCCCCTGGGCCCTCCGTCCCCCTAAGTGCAGACACGGTGTCCCCCCGCCTCCGTGGCTGGGGGGGCCCTGCCTGTGGGGAGGAGAGAAGGGGGATTTGAGCTCGCGCCGAGGCCCCGGGCCTCCGTGGTCGGTGTCTTTCCCCCTTTGAGAGCTTCCTCGCGCCGCAAGCGGTCTTTGGGTGGTGTTGGCCCTTGGGGTGTCGGGGGTTGGGGACGGTCTCGTGCCGCGTGGCGGTGGGGCCCGCGGGGGTGGTGGGGGTGAGGTGTGCTGGGGTCGCGTCTTCGGTCCGCCGTCGTTCGCCGTCCTGCCCTCGGCGGGCGGTGTTTCCCGGCGCCCGGCCGGCCCCGCCACCACCCCCCCCCCGCCTCTGTGGTGACTTCCTTCCCCGCCGCGCGTCCGCGGACCGTGCCCGCTTCCCGCCCACCCCCCGTGGCTCTCGCCCCTGTCGGGACGGGCGGCTCGCGCCCGAGGCCGAGTCCGTGGGCGCGTCCGCGCCCCGGGGACGCGTGCCCCGGCGGCGACCCGCGGGACGCCGCGGCGTCTGCCCGCCGCTGCGCGCTCTCCCCCCGGGCTGTGGCCGTGCCGCGGTTCGCGCCCCCGCCGCGCGAGGGCGCGGGCCCGTGGCGGCGGTGGGGGCGGGAGGGGATAAGGAAGGGGGGCGCGCGGTGCGTCCGTCGCCCGTTTGGGCTTCGGCGTCTGTGCGTGCCCCAACCCCCCCTCCCGCCCTCCCCCCGTCCACCTCTCCGGCGCCCCCGCCCCCTCCCGTCCGTCCCGTGACCGCCGGCTCGTGCTCCCGCCCCACCCCGCCTCGGTGTCTCCCTCTCCTGCCCGCCTGCCGCCCGCTGCCAGCGACCCGCCGCCCGCCGCCGCCCGCCGCCGCCCCGCCCCTTGAGGGGGCGACGGGTGGGCCGGAGGGGGGCGCGTGGTAGTTTGCCGCCGCAGTGTGTTGTCTGTGTGTGCGGGGGGAAGGGGGAGGGGCCCCGGGGCGGTCGGCCGCGGG
>NC_089254.1:114522013-114539513 GCF_963930625.1 Muntiacus reevesi
TTTAGATGATCTGGCGGGGCGGGCCGGCCGACTCTTGAATGCCCTCGGGCTGTGGAAGGAGGCTGTGTGGGAGGGGCACCTTGGGCCAGAGGTCACGGCGGAGGGTGGACGGCTAGCCAGTTCGGCTTTGCGGTTTGGAGTGGAAGTCTCGCTTTCGAAACTTGCTGGATTTGGGAGAGCAGGTGTTTGAACTCAAGTGGAATGGGTTTTTCCTCCTTTTTGGCCTTGTCACTTGGCAGGGGGGCCGTCTCCCTTCTCCCGCCAAGAATTTCAAACAGAGACACGAGAGATCACGCCGGATCCACTCACTCCGGTCAGGTTCAGAGCCAGAACGGCAAGGATCGAAGCTCGCCTGGTGACACCCAACCGCCTGCCCGACAACTCGGAACACTCCCCGGTCTGCCTGCCAAAGACAAGCGGCTGGATGGTGTCTGAGAGGAGGGTGGCAGATTCACGTTTCATGGGGGTGGTGTCTTGATCAACGGAGGTGATGAGCTCAGAGAAACACAAGGCCAGCCAAATGTTCAGGAGGATGTCCATGCGTGTTGGTTGTTTTCGGCCTGTCTCTGTCTCTGACCGCACCACCCAAAGGCACACACACACGCACACACACACACTCTCCCCCTCTCTCTCTCTCTCTGACTGTGTTGTCCCTTGCCTGACTGTGTGTCTCTGCCCGCGCGCGCACCCCCCCACCCCCCCACACACACACACGTGGCACCCGTACACAGTGTGCGCACCCACACGCCCCCCCCCCCCCACGCCACACGAGCAACACACCGGTGCGTGCCACAGACACACCCCACGCGTGCCCCCACACACAGCGGCCCCGGACCACCCACCCACCCACCCTCTGTGCTGTCCTTTCTGTGCGGCAGGGGCAGAGTGTGTGGTGTGTGGGAGATATGCGTGGGGTGTGCCTGTCACTGGTGCGGGTGTGAGGGGGCGTGGGCAGATACACACACGCGCGCGCGCGCGCGCGCGCACACCCTCTGACGGGGTTGTCCTCTGCCTGGGTGGTGTGTCTCTGCCCGCCCCTTGTCACACTCGCACCCTCAGGCACACACCACAGGCATACCCCACACACCCTGCCCCCCCACACGCACACGCACATACTCTGTGTTGTCCGTGGTTGGTTGGTTGGTTGGTGGGTGGGGGAGGTGTGGCCCGGGCGTGGGCGAGTGGGGCGTGTGTGGCTATGCAGAGACACAGACAGGCGAAGGACAACACAGAGTGGTGCGTGCGTGAGTGTGTGGGGGGGTGTGTGTGTGGCTGTGTCTCTCTGCCCCGCCCGTCTCACTCGCACCACCCTGAGGCACACCCCCCCACACACACCCCACCCCCACATACCACACACACACACCCACAGCACAACACACTGCCCCCCGCACATGCAACACCTGCGCGTGCCGAAGACACGCCACGCCACGGCACACCCCACCACACCCACTGTGTGTGTGTTCCTGTTCCTCGTTTGCTTTCTCCTTCCCTTCCTCGTCGTCCCTCTGCCCCTCCACTCCCTCCACCTTCACAGGACAGGAGTGCCTTTAGATGAGTCTGCCTGTTGTTAATACACCCTTGGCATGATTTCTACAGCCTGACCCGTCCCTCGCTGCAGACGAGCAAACCGACAACAACTGAAAGCAACGGTGTTTGCCACTTGGGGCATACCTTCCACAGTCTCTAGTGATTGACCTGCCACCCACTTCCCCGAGCCCATCCTGGGAGCCTTCACCCAAGACTCTTGCGACATTCCTCACGTCTGTCAGTCCTTCCAGTCACCCGCCATCGTCAGGCGAGGTGCAGAAAACCCATGGAAAAACGGGAGGAATGACTTCTTCCGTGGGGTGGGAGGAAATGAGGAAGGAGTAGGATGCTAAAGGTCGGATGCCTGAATTCTTGACGAAGCGAGGCGGGGGGTGGGGGGGAAGAAGGGCAGGACTGTGAACTTAGAAGGTCCGGTTAACACGTGCACAACACAGAAACGGTACCTCAAGACAACAATCAAACAAGCACCCATCAGAGTGCTTACAGGGCAGGTAGTAAAAAACAAACAAGCAAAAAACAAGCACCCCCACTATATGCAGCCCAGGAGAGTAGACTTTATGACTTTGCATTAACCTCTAGGGGAAAAGAATCTGAAAACCCGAAACGAACACGACTTTGTAAACCCACTCCATACTTCATTTCTGCCATAAGGGTGCTGTCATTTGCATATCTGAGGGGATTGGGTACCTCTCCGGGCAACCTCGATTCCAGTTTGTGCTTCTTCATCCGACCCAGCGTTTCTCATGATGTGTACTCAGCATGTGAGCTGGATAAGCAGGGTGACCACATAACAGCCTGGATGGACGCCTTTCCCTATTTGGCACCACTCTGTTGTGTTCCATGTCTACTTCTGACCTGCAGAAATACCGGGGTTTTTTTGTTTGCGTTTTGTTTTGTGTTTTTTTTTTTTTTTTTTTTTTTTTTTTTTTTTTAATTCCCTAACCTAACCTGAATGAAACAGCAAGAGAGACAGAGAGAAGACGGGGGACGGGGGACGGGGGACGGGGGACGGGGGACGGGGGACGGGGTGGGCTAAGTAAATAAATAAGAAAAGGACCTACCGTCCAATCTGTTGCTTTCCACACACACACAAAGCAAAAACAGAGCACCGAAAGGACACGATGTTTACAATGTGAATTTTGAAAGAGGGGGACATCCACTTTGGTCACTTCATACGCTACCCCTATCAGCAGAATGGAATCGTTTCTGTTTTTCCCTCTACCTGGTCCTTCCAGACCCCAGCAGCTCTCAGCGAGGGTTCTTATCTCCTTGGCGATAGAGCGATTTTGCCACACGTTCCTTAGGGGCCCGCAGGATGTTTCCGTGAAGCGGGGATACACACACTTCTGGATAGGAGGGTCCTGTGCTACGTGTGTTTGTTCCTTTCCTTGCGTGTGGCTCCTCACCCGGGGGGGACTGGGCCCTGAAGTTTGCCGAGTGGCCTCCGGTATCTGGGGGGAAACATGCCCCATGTTCTCTTGCCCTGCTGACGGAGAAGTCAAAAGGCCCTGTGCCTGAAGCCCTGCGGATGGAAGCTAGAGGACTTGGTGAACATTTCTGACCCAGCTTCCCCGGTGGCTCACACGGTCTAGAGTCTGCGTGCCATGTCTCTGCCCACCTGCACCCACAGGCGCACCCTACACACCCACGCTGCACACACACACGGCCCCACGTGGCCCCCGTACCCAGCACACACACACACCACACGCCCCCACACACGCAACACACCTGTGCACACCACAGACACACCCCACGTATACCCACAGACACCACACGCGTGCCCCCCCCACACCACACACACCGGCCTCACACCACCCACTCACCCACTCACTCTGTGTTGTCCTTTCTGTGCGGGAGTGGGCCGCCGGGGGCGGGGGCGGTGTGTGGGGGTATGCGTGGGGTGTGTGGGGTGTTCCTGTCGCTGGTGCGGGTGTCAGGTGCCGTGGGCAGATACACACACACACACACACACACACACACACACACACACACACACACACTCTGTGTTGTCCTTTGCGTGTGTGGTGTGGGGCGCGGGTGTGGGGGGGATTGTGGTGGGGGGCTGTGGGGGCGGGGAGTGTGGGATGTGTGGGGATGTGCCTCCGGGTGGTGCGAGTGTGAGAGCGGGCGGGCAGAGAGACACAGCCAGACACACACCCATGCACACACTCTGTGTTGTTCTTGGCCTGGCTGTGTCTCTCCCCTCTGCCCGCCCCCTCTCACACTCGCACCACCTGGAGGCACACCCCACACACCCCACACATACCCACACACACTACGCCCCCACACAGCATACACAATACAACACACTCCCCCCACACACACCACACACGCAACACATGCGCATGCCACAGACACACCACACCACACACACACACACACACGCACACACTGTGTGTGTGTGTTCGTGTTCCTCTTCCTCGCTTTCTCCTTCCCTTCCTCATCGTCCCTCTGCCCCTCCCGCCCCTCCCTCCACCTTCACAGGACAGGAGTGCCTTTAAGATGAGCCTGCCTGTTGGTAATACACCCTTGACATGAAGATTTCTACAGTCTGACCTGTCGTGCCTGTAACCTGGGGCGGGGGGTGGTCAAACCTCCTTGGTACGCTAGGTATATAGCTTTCTCCGTGGAAGGTGGAAGCCTTCCTTCCGTCCCTCGCTGCAGACGAGCAAACCGACAACAACTGAAAGCAACGGTGTTCGTCACTTGGGGCATACCTTCCACAGTCTCTAGTGATTGACACGCCCGCCACCCACTTCCCCGAGCCCATCCTAGGAGCCTTCCTTCACCCAGGGCTCTTGCAAAACTCTTCACATCTGTTAGTCTTCCAGGTCACCCGCCATCATCAGGCGAGGTGTAGAGAACCGATGGAAAAACTGGAGGTGTGACTTCTTCCATGGGGTGGGAGGAAATGAGGAAGGAGTAGGATGCTAAAGGTCGGATGCCCGACTTCTTGACGAAGCGAGGATCGATCTGGGGGGGTGGGGGGGGGTGGTGGAGGGGTGGCAGGACTGTCAACTTAGGAGGTCCGGTTGAACACGTGCACATATAAACGGTACATCCAGACAATCAACAAGCACCCATCAAAGTGCTTACAGGGCAGGTAGTAAAAAAGCAAAACAAAGAAACCAAAAAAACACACAAAAAACATGCACCCACTACGCAGCCCAGGAGAGTAGACTTGTGACTTTGCTTTAACCTCTAAGGGAAAAGAATCTGAAAACCTGAAACGAACACGACTTTGTAAACCCACTCCATACTTCATTTCTGCCATAAGGGTGCTGTCATTTGCATATCTGAGGGGATTGGTACTTCTCCGGGCAACCTCGATTCCAGCTTGTGCTTCATCCGACCCAGCGTTTCTCATGATGTGTACTCAGCATGTGAGCTGGATAAGCAGGGGGTGACCACATTACAGCCTGGATGGACTCCTTTCCCTATTTGGAACCACTCTGTTGTGTTCCATGTCTACTTCTAACTGTTGCTTCCTGACCTGCAGAAATACCGGGTTTTTGTTGTTGTTGTTTGCTTGCTTGCTTGCTTGCTTGCTTGCTTGCTTGCTTTGTTTTGTTTTGTTCTGTTTTTTAATTCCCTAACCTGAATGAAAAGCGAGAGAGACAGAGAGAAGACGGAGGGGCGGGCGGGCTAAGTAAATAAATAAATAAAAATAAAATAAATAAGAAAAGGACCTACCGTTCAATCTGTTGCTTTCCACACACAAAGCAAAAACAGAGCACCGAAAGGACACGATGTTTTACAATGTGAATTTTGAAAGAGGGGGACATCCACTTTGGTCACTTCATACGCTACCCCTATCAGCAGAATGGAATCGTTTCTGTTTTTCCCTCTACCTGGTCCTTCCAGACCCCAGCAGCTCTCAGCGAGGGTTCTTATCTCCTTGGCGATAGAGCGATTTTGCCACACGTTCCTTAGGGGCCCGCAGGATGTTTCCGTGAAGCGGGGATACACACACTTCTGGATAGGAGGGTCCTGTGCTACGTGTGTTTGTTCCTTTCCTTGCGTGTGGCTCCTCACCCGGGGGGGACTGGGCCCTGAAGTTTGCCGAGTGGCCTCCGGTATCTGGGGGGAAACATGCCCCATGTTCTCTTGCCCTGCTGACGGAGGAGTCAAAAGGCCCTGTGCCTGAAGCCCTGCGGATGGAAGCTAGAGGACTTGGTGAACATTTCTGACCCAGCTTCCCCGGTGGCTCACACGGTCTAGAGTCTGCCTGCGACGCAGGAGACCCGGGTTCCATCCCCGGGCCAGGAAGGTCTCCTGGAGAAGGACATGGCAACCCGCTCCAGGACCCAACTCTGACGTCTAGACATCTCCTTGGCTGACTCCCCCTCCACCGACTGGTTTCGAATGAATCCACTCCAGGGATGAACCGGTGTGTTTCCTTGCTTTCCCTACAAGTGCCTCTGAGGAAAAAAATTACCTGATTGCTTGCACCCCAGGCCTGCTTTCCCGAACCCGTCCCTCGACCTCACAGCCTCCTGAGAGGAGATACGATAACTGTTTCACTGAACGGAGGATCTGTGCTCAGAAACTCTTTCCACGACATGGAGGCCCGTACTAACTAACCTATTTGGTCCTTCCCTCGTTCCTTCCTTCTTTCCTTCTGGATTTTGTTGTTGTTGTTGTTGTTGTTGTTGTTGTTGTTGTTGTTGTTGTTGTTGTTGTTGTTGTTCCCCCCTTTCTCCCCCCCCCCTTTTATTGGGGGGGAGGGGGGCTTCTCTCTCAGGTCCATGCACACGCACACGCGCCGTTTCTCACGTACACGCATACATGCATGCACTCACACACACAGTCACCAGTTCAGCTTTTCATGGGTTTCAGGGAAGTGTCAGAGGAGGGAACTGCTTGGGGTCCGGAGCAGGCCGCCGACCCCACCCCACCCCACCCCACTCCACCCCACCTCACATGAACCCCCATGCCCTGTGGAGTGTTTTGGACTCAAGTGACTTAAGAACCAAGAACCGGCCAGCGCCAGAGGAACGCTCCGCCCCTCCCTCCTTCTCTGTCTCTCTGAAGGCAGGCAGGAATGAAAACCTCCTTCCACGGAGGAAGATGTCAAGTGATGGTGGCTGCTTCGACGTCCGTCCGTGATCCTCACATGCACGAGTGGGGGTTCCTGGGTTACGAAAAGGGAGAGACTCCTTTGGCCTGACGCAAGGCGAGGTTGTCCCTCGGCCTCCCGCCCCACCCCCCACCCCCCACCCCCAGCCCCCTTCCTCCGCGCGGTGCCCAAGGGGCAGCCTCAAAGTGCAGAAATGGAGAAATGGGGGTGGGGCGGATCACCATTCAATAGAGAGAAGCTCGAGGCAAAGTCAAAGGCTCTGGCTTGACTGGAAAGCTTTCTGCATTTGAATGAAGCTATCTGACGAGGCCCTGCTGGGGGAGGGTGGGGGTGGGGCCCACAGACAATAGCCCCTGCCTGCCTGCCTGCCTGCCTGCCTGCCGGCCGGCCTGCCTGCCTGACTGAGGAGGCCCTCTGGCGGCGGCGGCGGGGCCACGCCCCCGACTCCTGCAACTCGGTCCCCTCAGGGAAACTTCTGGGGTGACTCCCTTGTCCAGGGAGTCATCAAAATTGGCCTGTTTCTGAAAAAGGCCCGAGTCACAGCTGTGACAGAGTCCCTGGATCTCTTCTTGACACATGGATTGACCTGCACCCTCCCATCCTGTCAGATCCTTTGGACACTCTCGAAGAGGTCTTTGGCTTGGGCCAGAAAACAAGCCGAGATAAACAAATAAGTTTTTCTCTGGTTTTTTTTTTTTTTTTTTTTTTTTTTTTTTTGAACAGGGCGAAAACGATGCAGGGCTGTGGATCGGAGAGAAACCCGCTCCTCTCACACGCGTGAAGGCAGGAAGTTCTCAGCGGGAGAGAACCTGTCTTCACTTTTCACTTCTCAGGGGGACCTGGACCGGTCCCCTCGGCTCGCACACCCGCAACCCCTAGCCCAGCTCTGCACCACCACCACCACCACCACCACCCCCCCCCCCCGCCCTCTCCGCGACCCCCCCCCCCCCCCGTCTCCCCCACGTCAACCCCACACCCACCCCCACCCCCCGGCCACCGAGGGGGGCCCGGGGAGGGGTGGCCATGGCCTTCTCAGCCCCTGTTCTGAGATGTCACTTGGGAAACCGCTCTAGGCCGAGATGCCAGATTGCTGCCCTGCTTCTTCGTGTCCATGCCCAAAAGGCACGTGAAATAATGGACAGCAAGTAGTGCACCCAGAAAACACAGAATGATCCTCCTGAACACCACACGGCCATTTTTATGGATCCACATAGAGGTCGTTGATATCCCCGCTTGATGCATGAACAGTATTCACACAGACTCGACTTATTTTCGCTTTGATTGGGGGTGCCCTATCCAGAGAGACCACGCGGGTCAGAAAGCAAACACAGAACATAGCAGAACAGAACCAAAACCACAGCCAAGTCGAGGGAGTGCTGAACCAGAGGCGCTCACACAGCCTACGAGGTGTCCCAGATGGTGAAGGAGCGTTTGTGCTCACGTATCTATGTGGAGGTCTGAAGGGTCACTTGCCAGCGATGCAGATGTCATGCGAGTGGCCGGAGATGTTTCTCCATAGGATCTCTTGGGATGCCGCACGCAGGCAGGGTGCCGGGTGCAGGGGCACCCTGGGAGGCCCGATTCCCCAAAAAGTTGGCATGTGGGGCGCAGGCAAGCACACAACGTTTTCTTGCAGGGAGGGTCGAGCGAGGAGAATTCAGGGGTCCATACCTCCAAGCAAGCCCCAAGCTGCTGCTGCTGCTGTTGCTGCTGCTGCTGCTGCTGCTGCTGCTGCTGCTGCTGCTGCTGCTGCTGCTGCTGCTGCTGCTGCTGCTGCTGCTGCTTTTCTTTTTCTCTGCCCCAAGCTTCTTGAAAGGGTTCCATGTAGCATTCTGAAAGGCCAGGAGATGGAGGGACAGGGTTCGTGGTTGCAAACGTCTGGCTGTAGGAATTCTTTGTCTTTGGCGACTGTTCACCACGTGGGTCAGGTCATGAGGTTCCTATACCCCTTCCACGGGACAGATGTTCACTGGGGGAGTGGGAAGTGTCCACACTCCTGTTCCCACTGCTCCCCTCCGTGAACTGGAGTGCGAATCTAGATGGGCCTCTGACCACACACATCGCTGGGTTACATCACGCCGGTTTGGCCTTCGGTTCTCACAGACTGGCACTCTTGCTGCTTCTTGAAGTGTCCTAGAGAAGAAGACATCGGATTCCACATTAGATCAGCTTCTTTGACTAGCGACGGCACAACAGCCACAACAAGTGGGATGGATAAACACAGAGGATGGTTTCCTTCGGACTATGGAGCGTGTGTGTGTGTGTGTGTGTGTGTGTGTGTGTGTGTGTGTGTGAGAGAGAGGGAGAGGGAGAGGGAGAGAGAGAGAGAGAGGGAGGGAGGCAGAGAGAGAGAGAGAGAGAGAGAGAGAGAGAGAGAGAGAGAGAGAGAGAGAGAGAGAGAGATGCCTCTGTGGTCCTAAGGCAAGCACTGAGGAGTTGAGACTTTCTTTAATGAACATATTTTCCTTCACTTCAGTCGTGATGGTCCAATGATTTGGATGACAACATTTCATGTTCAGGGTAGATGATTTTAGAAGGCTGTGAAGGAACTTCCCTGCCTGGTGGTCCAGTGGTTAAGAATCCACCTGCCGATGAGGAAGGGGACAGGGTGTTTTCGATCGATCCCGGATCAGGGAAGATGCCACTGGGCTCCGGGCAGGTTCGATACAAACCTATAGAACGGACAATGCCAGGCAGGCGTGAAGGCGAGGGCAGACGGGGGACTCTGGACGAGGATGACTGACACTGACGTCTCCGCGTAGGTGGGTTGTGGCCGGCACACTCCTCTGGGGCAGGATGTTCCTAAGACCGTTGCGGGAGGAGCAGGGGACCTAAGGGAACTCTCTGTCCTCTCTGCTCCATGTTACCCTCGGAACCCTAATCTGCTCAAAGAGAGGATTCAGCCTATGGAAAGACAAACTCACACGTGAGTGAACCTCCTTTCTGGTTCACTTGGATTCTGAAAGCGTGACGGTCAGATTCACTCAACTCTCTGGATGTCTGTTCTTCCTGAGATCCCGGCCTACTCACTGGAAGAACAACACATGGAGCCGGATGAGATCTCCCTCTGCATGGCGGCTCCAGCGTGCACACATTTCAATGGCTACGGCTTGTGGACATCGCACCGAGAGCCTAACTCCGGTGTTTCAGACGCCTGTTTCTGACTGAACAGTTCTAACTGCGGGAAGCCCAAAATTTGCCCCTGCCTGTTCGATCTGCAGGGACTCTGCAAAGAACACACGTGCCCGGTCTCGTGACCGATCCCGTTTTCGGAGCTAGCCTGGCGTGTGATCTGTTTTCCAGGCCATAGGCACGCACTGGCACTGGGGAGTTGTGCTCCTCCCCCCCCCCCCCCCCACCCCCGCCGCCGCCGCCGCCGCCGCCTCCTCCTCCTCCTCCTCCTCCTCCTCCTCCTCCTCCTCTCTGCCCCCACCCTCCCCCCCGCATGCACACTCGCTCCCTCACCCCCACCCCCACACCGCCTGGGCCCGCCCGGCCCGTCCAGGTCTCCCCCCACCCGTGGAAAAGGCCAGGAAGAAATGGTCCCAGAACGACGCAGCCTAGAAACAGTGGGAGTCCACTTGGATGCGGTTAGGAAACACCTGAGCACACCTAGGCCAACACTGCCACCGTGTGGGGTGAGAGGCCAGTGAGAGGAGAAGCTCAAGAGTTCAGAGGAGGAGGAAGAGGAAGAGGAGCAGGAGGGAGGGAGGCAGGCGGCGGTGGGGGGAGGGGAGGGGCAGGCTGAAGCTGTCTCGGGGGCGTTGACATGGGTGAAAACCTTCCCCTTCAGAAGGGCGCTCCGAAGAGAGAGTTCCGGCGGGACCTTGAGAGCACACAGGGCTTCGTTTTGGAGGCTGACCTTAAAGCTGGGAGTGGGGGGTGGGGGAGGGAATCATCCAGACAGACGGAAGACACCAGGCCGGGAAGGCGAGACAGATTCTTTATTCTGTCAGTGTGTTCCATAATCAGACTATCATGGAAATCCATCCATCCATCCATCCATCCATCCATCCATCCATCGATCCATCCATCCATCCATCCATCCACCCACCCACCCACCCATCCACCCATCCACCCACCCACCCACCCACCCATCCATCCATCCATCCATCCATCCATCCATCCATCCATCCATCCATCCATCCATCCACCCACCCACCCACCGTCGTTTCGCTCCTTTTCTGTTCTCTACATTTTTAACGGCGAGTGAGTGAGAGAGTCTTTCAGTGGTTTGGTAGGATTTTTGAATGTCATGTCGTAGGGCCATGGTACTTTTCAGCCATGGATGAACGTGACGGCTTCTTTTTTCAGCTTCAGCTTTCAGGCTTATCCTGAACTGCCTCGCCAAGCGAGGCCTGTGTGTCCCTGTGTGCTGGAGGAAGGACACTGTGCTATCCACATCTTGATCTGGGGCTGAACAAAACCACCCACCCTTGGGAATGTGTTCCTTGGCTTCGTTTCGTTTCCCTATGGCACTGACCTGACCGTCCTGTCCTGTCCACTCTTTGGATCCTTTATCTCCCTCTCCCCCTCAAGGCACTTGGTCCTTTTCTTCCTCCTCCTCCTGCTCCTGCTCCTGCTCCTCCAACGTTTTCTTTTGCCTGCCTGCCTGCCTGCCTGCCTGCCTGCCTGCCTGCCTGCCTGCCTGCCTCCCTCCCTCCCTCCCTCCCTTCCTTCCTTGTTTTGTTTTTGTTGCTGCTGGCTGTGGTTCCCCCACTACTTTTCAGGTGTGCAGACGATGTTTCAGTGTAGCGCAGGAAGGGCACAGCGATCCCCAGGATACATCTCGTGAGTGACTGTCCGTCACCACTTGGTGTCACGGCAGATGGCATTTGGTGTCATGACGTGCCCGTGACTCATTGATTGCATCCGTGGAAGGCTGCACCGCGTCGTCTGTCTCCGTCACCAGTGGCACTCACTCATTCTCTCCCCCTCCCCACCCACCCCCGCCATCGTGTCACCCCCTCCCTCCTCTGGCCACCACCCATGTGTTCCTTTATGGTATCTATGAGCCTGCTTCTGATTTGTTCTGCTCTGTTCATGGTGTATCCTTTGGTAGATTCTGCATGGGAATGACTGATCTGAGGTGCTTCATTTAGCATAATAGCCTTTCTAAAGATCTCTCCAAGTTCCTGCAGACTGTGAGATTTCATTCCCTTCTGGTGGTTGAGTCCCATTTGTGTGTGTGTGTGTGTGTGGGGGGGGGGGGCGGGTGGGTGTGGTGTGGGTGTGTGTGTCTGCATGCGCGTGCGCACACGCGCACCTGAATAGATACAGGTGTAGGCACACAGACAGAGAGTTCTATCATTCTGTTTGTGCGGATGTCTACCTAGGTATAGGTGTCGATACCACACACACATACACATGCGCACATCTTCTTGGTCCCCTCCGTAGGCACTCCGTGGAGTTGCCGGGTTGGGTCGGATGGGGAATCTTTGGTGGAGTGTCCTGAAGGATCCCAGGACTCGTTTCCCTAGTGATGGGGTTTCTCTCTCTGTGAGGTGCCAGGTGATGAGCTCTGAGATCTCTGAGTCCGTCAACACTTTTCTCAGCTGCAGGAAAGACGCATTCCATCGATCAGGAGCCACTGTCTTCTGATGTTTCAAACTTGCTGTCGCGATTGCGAGTCCAGCTCCTGGGCCTTTCCCCTCCAAGTTGTCATTGTCCAGATAAACGCCCCGGGGTGCTCCCGTGAGCCCGCCCCCACCCCCAGCAGCCCCAGCCCAGCCCAGCCCCGCCATTGATTTGTTTTCTACCTTGTGCTTCTGAGTGTCTGTCTGTTCTACCTTTATTTTGAATGAAGGTGTCTGTTCGGGCCTCCTGCCGACTTCGCTCATCTCATCGGGGATTGTTTCTCTTTTGGAGGTTCAGCTGTCTGACCCCTTGATCAGTTTTGGACAGAAAGTCCCCTTTTGCAATATATGCTTGCGCTTTCCTCGTATACGCGCGGGCGCGCGCGCGCACGCAGACACACACACACACACACACACACACACACACACACACACACACACGGATGCGGATGTGTGTTTCTGCCTGTGTATGTACGTGTAGGTCTGTATATATTTCTATATACACACACACACACACACGGATGCGGATGTGTGTTTCTGCCTGTGTATGTACGTGTAGGTCTGTATATATTTCTATATACACACACACACATATATATGTACATATCTACGCCTGTATGTATGCACACACGCGCGCACGTAGACATCTACACAGACACATGCGTATGTGTGCACATAGGTACATGTACACTGACTAATACGTACGTGTATGTATACATACGCGCGTACACACATGCACACGCGCGTATGCATATGCGTATACGCGTGTGTGTGCATCTATGCACACCAATCTGTGTATATGCACTCTACACACACACTGGACATACGTATATGCGTGTATGCTTACTTACACATACATGTGTGTATATGTACACATATATACAGCCGTACGTCTGTGTGGACGTATATACGCTATACGTAGACGTCTAGGTATGCGTACATATGGCTGTATACACGTGTACATACACGTGTGCATATACACAGGCGGATATGTGTGCGTATGTAAGCATGCACGTACGTGTCTGCACATACCTACACACACACACACACCTACACACCTGTGCGTATACATCACACGTACACACACGTACACACACGTGCGCATCTATATGCATTTACACGCCCGTGTTTATTTAAGTGTGGGTACGTATATCTGCGTATGGGCACACATGAGCATGTGTATTCATGTGCGTGCATATCCGTGTACGTATGTGTATAGATGCCTGTGCATACGTATATACATGCAAGCATACATGCACACTATGAACGCCCAGGCATATACGTGCACACACAGACACATGCGTGTACGTGAGCATGCATGCCCTTCGTACGTACTTGTTTATACGCATGTGTGCATGTATATATAGGTGCGAATATGTGTCCGTATGCATATGTACATGCGTATATGCACATGTGCGCGCTCTCTCTCTCCCTCTCCCTTTGTCTCTCTCTCTCTGTCTCTGTCTCTCTCTGTCTCTGTCTCTCTCTCTCTCTCTGTCTCTCTGTGTCTCTGTCTCTGTCTCTCTCTCTCTGTCTGTCTGTCTGTCTGTCTGTCTGTCTGTCTGTCTCTCTCTGTCTCTCTCTCTCTCTCTCTCTCTGTCTGTGTGTCTCTGTCTCTGTCTCTGTCTCTTTCTCTCTCTCTCTCTCTCTCTGTCTCTCTGTCTCCCCCCTCCCTCCCTCCCTCCCTCCCTCTGACTTTTAAGCTGCCAGAGCAGTTCTACAACTTGACTTTCCTGCCTGGGGGTTTTGTTTCATGTCGCTTCTTCGGTTCTACTTCAAAAAGTTATGTATTCATTGACCTGGCTGTTGTCATGGAATCCAGGGTTTATTTAGTGGATCCCTATTGACTCGGCCCTCCCCACCGCGCCCCTCAACCCCACCCCCGCAGCCCTGCCACCCCAGACCGCCCAGCCGCCCGCCTTTCTGGTGTTTGTGGCCAGTGATCTTGAAATCCATGTTCTCCTGACCTCAAGGGCACTTTCCCCACCCACCCGGGCATGCCTGTGTTTGTTGTCTTTGGACTTGGTCACGGTCTCTACCCAGGTTGAGTTTTGTTTTCTCTTGTTGGGGGTCCGAGTGTCTCCTTCGTTTCCTTCCTCGCTCCTGGGCTTGCGTGTCTGTCTGTGTCTGCGTCTGCTTTCGAAAGTCCTGCTTTGTTCTCTGAGCAGCGCTTGCCTGGTTTCGCTTTGCCGGTCGGTCCCTCCCTCCCCTCCTCCCTCCCTCCCCCCCCTCCCTCCCTCCCTCCCTCCCTCTCTCACTCCCTCTTTTGGGGGGAGGGGGTCCGGGGGAGCCCGGGATGTCACTGGTGCCCCTCTCTCGGCCCCCGAGCCCCCGCCGCCGGCGTCTCCGTGGAATGTGCCCCCTCCACCCTGGAATCGCGTGGGGGGGGGGGGGGGAGCGCGTCTCCTTCGGGGCAGCCTCCTGAGGAGATAGTTCCCAGCTCGTCTCCCTTCCTCTGCGGCCGGGGTCGCGTCGCGTCGCGTGGCTCGGAGGCGGAGGAGGCTCCGGGCCGAGCTCGGGCGTTTGGGCGGCCGGTGCGGTGGCGTCCTCGGCGGCCGGCGACAGCGACACGTCCTCGGGACGGTCGAGCCGGTTGTCAGGAGCCACCTGGCGGCCGCTTATATATTGTCCCTCGCCCTCCGGAGCTTCGGCGAGACTTTCAGGAGGATTGTGACTCAGCTGCCGGGCCCGAGACAGAGCTCTCAGAAACCGGCTACGCTGGCGGTGACAGTCCCGGTGACACCGAGGCCTAGGGACGTCCTGCTGCCGCCGGAGATTGGTTCTCTAGGTTTCTGGGGAGGGTGACCGTCGCGGCGCTCCAGATGTGGGCTCTGGGGCGGCCTGGCCGGGTCGACCAGCATCTCCCCGTGACCCTCCGGCCGTGGAGACGGACCGGCCGGACCCTACCTGGGCCGGACCGCCGCGGTGGGCAGGGAGAGGGTCTTCCCTGCCCGGAGCTCCTGGACTCGGACTCGGCGGTCCGGCCACCCCTCGGGTCGCCCTCAGGAGCGTTTGCTTCGCCCTCGGCCCCGCTCCGGAGGTGGGGACCGGCCCGGACTGTGGCGTGGAGGTCGGCGGAGGGCGCGGCTGGGTCCGGGCCCTCGGGTTCTCTCTGACCGAGGTGTTTTCCGCGTCGCACTCCGGAGGTGGGGACCCGCCCGCCGGAGTCGTGAGGGGTGATACGGAGAGGACGGCCGGCGCGGGCGCGTGTGCGGTCCCCCGGTGGGGTCCGGTCGCCTGAGGCGTCTCCCGGCACGCATGCCTTTTCTTTCTCAAAGTCCCGATAGGTCCGGAGACGTGGATGGACCGGGTCCTACTTCCGCGGGTGGCCGGGGAGGGCGCGCTCGACCCTTCAGCGTGCCCTCGTGGGTCTCGGTCGTCGGACGCGACTTTTTCTCACGCCTCTCCCAAGTCCCTGAATCCCGGTCAGTCAGGAGATGGGTGGGGACCGGCTCGAGCTGTCCTGGGTGCCGCGTGTAGGACGGTCTGGGCCCCGGGCGTGGTCCCTGGTCGGGGCCCGCTCGTCTTGTTGGAGGCGCCTCGCTGACGGTTCTTTCTTCTTCTTTACGCACATCGAAGCCAAATCCCAATTCGGAGACGGACCGGTACACCTACCTGTGTGGGCGAAGCGGGGAGGGAGTCTGCGGCCAGCTCCCTCTCCCTTGGCGTCTGCGCCCCCACTTTTGCCACCACGCGGCCCCATTTCCTCAACCCCCCCCCCCCAAGTCGACCAGATGCCCCCCGCGCGCCCCGCCCCCCCCCGAGAGCTCCAGGCCTGGTGTTCATGGGGTAGTGCTGGGGACAGGT
Organism: Muntiacus reevesi; assembly: GCF_963930625.1. NCBI lineage: Eukaryota > Metazoa > Chordata > Mammalia > Artiodactyla > Cervidae > Muntiacus > Muntiacus reevesi. Next base: position 114,538,025 of record NC_089254.1, read on the forward strand.
GGCCGCGTCAATGTTCCGGGGTCCCTCCCTGCGAGTCGTAGATGGGCCCCGCTGTCGTCTGCTGTCATTTTGTCGCCCGAAATAGGTCTTTTTTGCCACCAGGTAAGTGCTGACACGGTCTCTTTTGGTGTCTGCCTCTGAAGACGTTGGGTCTCTGGATGCACGCGGGGCTCTGGGCTTTTGGGCCGCCACGTGGCGCCTGGTTCGGCCTTTGCCGCTGCAGCTGCCCGCCTGGGCCTGTGCGCCGGCTCCTGTGTGCTGTGTCTGACTGAACCCAGCTCGTGGTGCCACCTCCGGTCTCTGGGCGAGCTGAGGGCGGTGGGGCGAGGCGGTGTTGGGTCTTTGACCCTGCGCTCCCCGCTGTGGGCACCCGGTGGTGGCTGGGACGACCCCCGCCCTCTAGGCTCCGTGCCACACGTGTCAGGCGTTCTCCTCCTGGGGTCGTTGGCCGCCGTCGCCTGAGGTGTGAGGTTGGGCGGGGAGGGGAGGTTGCCGGTGAGGCTTAAAGCGGGCCCCCTGGGCCCCCTCCGGTGACTGTCCTCACCTGTGCCTTCTCTTCCCCCCCTCCCCCCGCTCCAATTCGGCTCAACTGATTGATGTGGTGTGGTCGTGTTCTCCCGGGCCGGGCCTAAGCCGTGCCGGACGAGGGACGGGCGTTCCCAGTGAATGTGTCCGCTCTTCTCGGTCTGCCCGCGGGGCCCCTTGCCTGTCTTTCCCCTCTTGCCCCTTGGGGAGGGTGAGGAAGGGCAGGTGTTGGGGTGTGGCCTCCGGCCCTGACCTTTGGTCTCCCGTCCCCCGCTTTGGGGTGTCTAGTGGGGCCGTGGGTCTTCGGACACAGCAGATGTGCTTTGCTTCGCCTTCCTGGCGTGTGCCCCGCGAGCGGCCCTCCCCGCGGTGGGGAGGGCTGTGCCGCTGCCACGCTGCGCGCCCCCGCATGGGTGTGTGAGCGTGCCTCGTTGGACCCTCGGTGGTGCCCCTGGAGTGCTCCAGGTCGTCCCTCAGGTGCCCGAGGCCGAGCGGTGGTGTTTCCCCTTAACCCTGTGTCCTCCTCGGGTCCCCGCCACGCTGGTGTGCGTGTGTCCCGTGGGGGGGGGTCGAGACGGTAAGAGAAGCCTCGTTGTGTGCGCCTCCCGTCGTTGGAGGCTGCGGGGCGCGGGCTCTGCCCCGGCCCTGACCGCACACACGCCCCTGTGTGGTGGTCCGCTTACCTATACCGCAGACCCCTTCCCCTCCCGCCCAGTTGAGGACTGGCGGCTCCTGGTGTGCCTCCGTGGGCCCCGAAGGAGAGACGACCGGGTGAGGGACGGCGCGCCCTCGGTGAGAAAGCCTTCTCTAGCGATCCAAGAGGGAGCCTTGGGGTACCGGATCCCCCAGCCGCTGCCCCTCCTGAGTGTGCAGTGGCCACCGTGGCGACTGCCAGAGCACGTGGGCAGAAACTCCCCTTCCCCTCTGTGGGAAGAGGGGGTGATGGGTGCGCCGGCCCCGCGGT